>NC_051181.1:127116228-127141228 GCF_013339695.2 Rhipicephalus sanguineus
TCCACACTTTTGTTCCGCCTCTGGCTCCATTAGAAAAAAAAAGAGAGCTTCTTTTTGCCCCCCGCTAAGGGATGCGAGATAAGCGGTAGAGTCCACGGTATACGACTCGGCAGAGGCGGTGAGCTGTACTCCACTGGGTGCTCGCAACTCCGCCGCTCTTCACACGCCCGCAATGTCACTTCACCGCGAAGCAGCGAGGTGTCCATCCGTTTTGAAGTGTGTGTACCGATCGTCTTGGTAGACAAGCGGATGCCGTCCGGTGTGGCTGTTCGAACTCGGTTCTTTTTTGTGCGTGTGCGTTGAGATCTGCGGCCGATGCGTGGTTGTTCGTCGGTTTCGTTTTTCTTCGAACGCAGTTCGGTTGGCTGTCCGTTCCAACGCGTATATGTGCAGCGGAGCGTGTGCTGTCGTTGTTGGAAAACATTTCGCACGCTCAGCCACTTATGCGCGTGCGTGCGAAGTGGCTTCCCTTTTTTTTACCCCCTTCATCTCTGAGTAGGGTAGCAAACCGTACGTGAACGTGATCGACGTTCCTGCCTTTCCATTGGCTTGTCTCTTCCCCATTCGTCTGAATGCGTAGACGCATGCGAATACCTCGTAGTTGGACAGAGCAAAGGTGCCGTTATCTGCCTTCGCTTGGAACAAGTAAGGCTATATTTTCGGACATCTCACGCTAGCTCGCCTTGACAACAGAACGATGACGGCAGCAACCATTTTAGAACGTCGTCCGGAGGAGTCATTGCGAACGAAGGCGACGAAGGCATTGCTCAAACTCTTAAAGACAACATACTTGTACAGACCAATAACGATATTGTGACCGTGAAGAGTGTGGCTTTGTGTGCGTGTACTTGCCCTCGGTCTTTCTATCTAGCTCAAACTTTCCAACTCCCGTACCCTCTTCGGAGTGTAGGGTGACATACCAGTTTTTCTAGATTGGTTAACATCCATGCCTTTTCTCTCTCTCCTGCTCCTTCTTTCGCTTGCTTGCATAATTTGTTATAACTAATTAATCAACGTCTCAAATGTTGTAATGACAGCGAAATTGTGAATGGCAATATCGTAGACCATTCTGCAATGCACCTTATCAAGCTTTCTGTTGTTTTTACGCGCAACACAGTCGTGTTCAGCGAGCTTGAACGGAAGCCCGCGATACATGGAATACGTGTCGCGCGGCTAGCGACTGCTTTCGTTCTGCTCCGCAGTCAACAAATACACCTGCTAATAGGGGGTTTTAGTGAAGAGGAAAAACGTCAATTCTAGCGAGTATCCGCGACGGTCCGTGCACTTTCGACAAACAAACGAGACACAGCCCGCCAAAGATTTCAGGATCGATAAGAAAAAAAAATCAACAACAACAAAACGGGGTCCTTGCAGACATCGTGCCATGAGTGACCGTTACGAGCACTCTTTTGGTAGGGCGCAAGCGATTTTCCTCCTTTGAATGTTTGGCGATAAGCGAAATGACCGTAGTGGTGGTCGATGAGCTGTTTCCGTGCGCGTAGCCGCTGCAATGTGCAGTCGAGATACGAGCTGTCCCCCCCCCCCCCTTCTACTCGGCTTGAAACATAGCGGAAAGCGGGACAAGTACTTTAGCGGACCAGTGGGCTTGTCGTAAAGACAGCTATCGTTTCCGTAATGAATGAACTCGTGCTCGATTGATGCCTTGCGGAACGATTAGCGGAGTGCAGTTGAAAGCCAGAGTCGTTTGGTCCGTATCGGGGTTTTCTCGGGAGTCTGGCTGGCGCGGTTTGGGCACCATTGTTATTTCACTTTGAATGAGATAACGTTTCGTGTGCGTCGATCCTTTTTTGTAACCGCCTTTACCGACCTTCTCGTGGTCCCTGCGTGCAACTTACTTAAGCGTTGATCGAATGATAGAAGTAAAAGAAAGACTGTTAGCTTTGTCGTGCTGCAAAACACAACTGTATTTAGGTGAAGCGACACGGCGTGCCTCTTCTGTATTCCTGGCAACAAAACTATAGAACTTTCGGCAACAACGATAGAATGTCCATGGAGCAAGCGAAGTACAAGTTCTCATACGATATCTAACTCATACACTGATATCAGCGTTTCGTCGTTAAAAGCGGATTATTGTGTGAACTCGCTAGGCCATCCTCGTCGTATCGCGAGCCTACTTTTATACAGTAAATTCCACAACAGCTCACTTCGCCATGCACCTTACAGTCTACCTCCTTCGCGCATTTCACTGCGCACAGGCCATCCATTTAACGTTGCTCGCCCATGTGTGCAGCTATCGCTTGCTCGTTATAATTTTTTTCATCGCACAGGCAAAGAATGGAACAGCCTTCCCCACCACATCGCTTCCATCACCACCTCACATTCACATGCTTTAATAGAAGAAGTAACCAGATTCGTGGACAATTGCTGTAATTTTTTTTCTTTGTATAAGAACCCCTTCTGTAATACTGCTCTGGGGTATTTAAGGTAAATAAGTGAAATTAAATTAAGTAGTCGGGGATTCACGCCCTCAGCAGCGTCAGGACGTTGTATTTTACTACTTTTCGTACAACATTGCAATTTTTTCCTATCGCATTCATTGGTTCGCCCTAAAGTCCCTAGATTTCTAAAAGTCCCTAGGGACTTTAGTTCGCCCTAGCGATGAAACTGATTTTTATTTTGCCTCGCCTTTTTTTCTTTTTCGCACTTTTGGCTTGTAATCTTCGTTTATGAAGCAACTCTCCTATAGCAATTTGCTCAACGTAAGTACATCATTGTTTTAGCATTAGCTCTCCTACAGCAGACGAACAACGGCAACGGGAGGGAATCGAACGCGCAACCTATCAGGAAGGAAGGAGACTTCCGCAGCTGTATACTCAGCTACCCCGGTGGACGGCGACAGAAAAAAAGAACGGGAAATAGCACGAAAAGGGAACGTAAAAAAAGATGCAATTTAGAAAGGTTTCATCATTGGCTTCGGCACCCTGTGAAGAAGCTACGGGCCGCTCTTCGGAAGCCACCGATACGTAGGCCGAATCGTCAGCCACGCGCAAAAGAGTGCCGATGGGAGGCGGCGACAAAACGAGTACAGCAACAAAAATACCGGCAGGCGACGCACTGGCGCGTGCATCCAGCAAACCGAATTCCCAGCCCCGCGGAACTCTCCAGAGCCGCTGTTCGCAGAGACAAAGTTGCGAGTAACGAATTTGTGCCGCCTGTGGTGAGAGCCTGTGCATGTTGGACACGTGTACGCGTGCTCTGAGAGAGAGAGAGAGATGGCGCGAGCAGAGTAAAAACAAGCGGCGTGTGGCGCGCATGCGAGCGTAAGGGAAAGAGAAGGAGAAAGAAAGAGTTTGTCGCGTAAGAGAGGCGAACAGCTATGTTGCTGAAGCTGCCGCGGGGTTGTACGGGAACGCGGAGTCATCCGGGAAATTTTAATTGCCCCTGCCCCGGCGATTCGCTGGCATTCCTGCATCCTCCGCGAGTCGAGGTCGCGCTGAGACAGAAAGCCAAGAGAACACAGTCGCATGAGAAACAAATAAAAAAAGAGAAGAGAGAGAGAGAGAGAGAGAGAGAGAGAGAGAGAGAAGAGAGAAGCATGGTAGAAAGAGGTAGAAACAAAATAGATAGATAGATAGATAGAGCGATAGATAGATAGATAGATAGATAGATAGATAGATAGATAGATAGATAGATAGATAGATAGATAGATAGATAGATAGATAGATAGATAGATAGATAGATAGATAGATAGATAGATAGATAGATAGATAGATCAACTGAGCAAACCACCACCATGAACTCAAGCTGGAAATACGAAAAATATCAGCATTGGAATACGGTACTTAGATGATCTAGCCCTAGGATATGCACATGTAACGCACTGTGACGTCACAGAGTCGTCATCGTCATTGTCGGGCCACCTACTACATATCTGAGTCATATATTTCTATTAATCGTTAGACTGCGTGTAGGCATGACAAATGATTTAGCTGTGAACACAAGAGAAATGAGTGTGCCTTTAATCCCTTCTGGTTACCTTCAATCCTTATAGCGAACACTAGCCAATATTAGCTAACAGTTAGCCACAAACATCAATCATTAATAATTTGTGGGGTTTCACGTGCCAAAACCCCCGACATCATTATGAGACACCGTAATGGAGGGCCGCGGAAGTTTTCACCATCTAGGGCTCTTTAAAGGGACACTAAAGGCAAATAATAATTTATGTCAGAGTGAAAGCTCAATGTATGACAACTTCTAAAACAGCAATAATACCAACAGCAGTGCCCTACTTATCGAGAAATTAAGCTAAATGTACCACATGATGAGCGCCACGAGTGGGACATTTACGAAGTGATCCCGATGACGTATGAGAGTCTGCCTACAATAAATCACTAGTAATCAAACTAGCAGCAGTAAAAAAAAGAACCTTCGGTGCATCAAAAAACGTAATAAAATGCTGTTTGTTCGTTTCCGTTTGACTCATGGAAAAAAAATCACAGCATATCCACGGGGTGAATGATGATGAGTGGGGCGAAGCTACGGAGGGAATCATCTGTAAACCGTGAAACTCTTCCGTGAAATGCGCCCAGTACATAATATAAAGAGTGTGAAACATCGTGTATATATTAAACATCAAACTTTTATTGTACTGTTGGTTTACGTGGTCCCTTCATTATCACTTGTGATCGGTGAAATGCAAGGAAGAAGTCCGCTCCCGAGCGAAAGAGCGCCAAGAGCGACCGCATTCCCCGCTCGCCCTGTGCGAATTAAAGGCAAGGCTAGAGGGAAGACAGGACGCGCGTTCCACGACGCGAGGTCGGTAGCATGCCCAGCGAAAGCCAACGGAACGCGATCGTGCAAGTGCTCCGGCTTCGCATCGCCTCATGGTTCCATTTAGCGTCCCAAAACCAAACATATTGCTCAAGGTGTGCCTTGCGTTTTTCGTAGAAATAATTTCTTTATCATGTACATTAAGACGAAAAGTTGAAAGCTCACTAGAGTGTATCGCCCGCAAAGTATGTCTTTTAGTGTGATTTAACTCTCGTACGGCAGGGTCCTCGCGCCGTTGCCGGTCCACCTCGCCCGTTGACGATCGGGCGAGGTGGCTACATGCAACTACTACTACTACACTTTAAGAAAAACATCTGGCGTTCTTTCGTTCTGCTTTTACAAAACATCTGGCGTCTTTCGTTGGTTTATTTCATCAATCAACGGCGTTTTGAACAAAATTTTTATTGTTTAATCACGCACAGGAGAAATCTCACCAGGCACTACCTTGGAGGTAAACAATGGCTGCTAATGGCAATGAGAGACAGAAGAAGTCGGCTTTTAGCTAACACTTACACTTCTACTTCTACTAACGTTTCCTACTGGAACATGCCAATGGCTGCTAATGGGGAATGAGAGACAGAAGAATTCGGCTTTTAGTTAACGCGCACGCTGCGAATTTTTTATTGTTCAACAACGCACAGGAGAAATCTCCCACCGGCACCACCTTGGAGGTCAAAGCGTAAGACTTGTTACTCACTACTACGACCACGACGACTACGAGGGACGAACGGGTGCCGCCTTAAGGAGCTTCGCCCCAGAAGAGCCTCTGTGGCGTTGCCATGGGGAACTGCGCGCGTGGTTAAAAGGTTCCGTTTTCGCCGAACGACGCTTCGCCCGGCGCCCTGCTTCGCTCACGCGGTCGCGTCTCAGTGTTAAGGCCCGAACACACGTACGCGTTGCAGCGCGTCAACGCGTGACTTTTTGACGCGGCGCCGCGCCCTCTCCCTACGGAGAGGGAGGGCGCGCAGCTTCGCGTAGCCGCGCGCCCTCTCTCCCCATAGGGAGAGGGCGCGGCGCCGCGTCAAAAAGTCACGCGTTGACGCGCTGCAACGCGTGCGTGTGTTCGGGCCTTTAGTTTCGGGATCGCGTACTGTCGCGTGTGTTTTGCGCGCTCGTGAAAGTCGCAGGTCCACTACAGCTTCGTCGCCCGACACCGCACTGCTGGTTTCCTCGCTGCTGTCGGGCTCGGGAGAGTCGCTGCCGAGGCTGCTATCGTAGTACGCAACGACGCCGGCACTACGAGCCCTCAGCAGCATACCGCGTTCATCGGGGCTCAAGTCGCTGAATTGGAGCCCAGCGTCGCGAGCCAATTACTCGTTGTCGAGTTCTCTGTCCACATCTATTGCGGCGATTGCGGCAAGCTTCGATGGCTTCGATGGCCGTTGTTGTTGCTGTGGGTCCCGCTGCTTTCGCTCTGCTGCTACTAGTGTCGGCGGCAGCGCAGTAATGGCGGGCAACGTTGGGCACGGCAGCATTGACGTATGAAAGTCAGATTTCAGGCGGGTGATTTGAAGTGCGCTAACGCGATGCGGACCGCTAAAACATGATTTTATTTCAAAATAAGCACTTCCTTGGCATAAAAGTAGCACTACGAGGTTTCTGGGCCGCTATTTCAACAATCAACGTCGACTTATTATTTGCCTTTAGTGTCCCTTTAACGTGCACTGACATCGCACAATACACGGGCCTCTTGGATTACCCCTTCATCGAAATTCGAC
Organism: Rhipicephalus sanguineus; assembly: GCF_013339695.2. Classification (NCBI taxonomy): domain Eukaryota; kingdom Metazoa; phylum Arthropoda; class Arachnida; order Ixodida; family Ixodidae; genus Rhipicephalus; species Rhipicephalus sanguineus. The sequence continues at coordinate 127,122,741 of NC_051181.1, forward strand.
CGCCGCGGCTACGATCGAACGCGCGCCTTTCGGGCCAGCAGCGTGCCGTGACCACTGTACCACAGCAGCGGACAGTCAGTAACCCTAGTCAGTGTTTGTGGTACGCGAAAAAAAAAAAAAAAAGTGGCTGATGTCATACAAGCTGCACACTTTTGCGTCAGCGTGTGTCTCCTAATGGGAACGCATTAAGATACGCACGAAAGGATCCGTTTCATGCATATGAAGACTTCTCTCAATCGGCGTACCGTGTCCGAGTTTTTTAGTTGAGCAAACGGACGGCACGCGCGGCTCGTGTTCAAAAAAAAAAAAAAAAAAGACATTGGTGGCTCGCGGTCACCTCTCTTTTCACTCAGCATAACAAAGGAACCGTCCGTATCTTCGAGCATCTCGGGTCTACGCTGTTTACGTTTCCGTTCCAGCTGAAATTCGATACCTCCGCCTCTTATCGGCCCGAAAAGGAAAACAAAAATGAACAAAAAAATAGATAAAAACATGCAGCGTGGTATCCACGTCGTTTTTGTCGCCGCCGCAGCGGACCCGGAGGACAAACAGGGATAGGCTTACCGTCACCGATCACCCCCGGGCAGATAATGCGATTTCTTTTTTCCACCATCATAAAAGAAAAAGAAAAAGAAAAAAAAAGCGAGACGTAGATACAGAGGAAAGCTAACCCATAAGAAGTCCCACAAATGAATGGGCTACTGCAATCAGCCACAGAGAGATTCGAACGACGAATCGAGATGACAAAGAGAGCGACTGAAAGAGAGAGAGAGAGAGAGATAAATGACGGCGGTCGCTCTTGTTGTATCCCGTTTCGCTCCCGTCATGTCACATCACGGACGAGAAAGCCGTCCTATAAAAGTGATCTCTCCACCACCGCCGCACTGAGAACGCCACTAGTTCTATACCAAAGTGTCGGGTGATGTGTCGGTGTTTGAATGACTCTTTATTCTTTAGTTTTCTATCTGCGAGCGACAGTTGTGGGTCGGTGTTGGCTGCGAATGCTGGGAAAGATGAGGGAAAGGAGGAGGGGGAGGGAGGACATCGGCGGTTGGATGAACGGTCGATAAAATTTTGTAACGGCTCTAGAATCGCATGTCGCACACGCCGCCTCTTGCAGAACGAGATTGAGAGAGGGAGGGGGGGGGGAGATAAGGGTCGTTTAATTTCCCCCCAACAATTTGCCGAGTTCCATACTTCCTTTACCCCCCCTCCCCTCCTACGTCCATCTCTATGTATCTGTCTGTTTCTCTTTTCTTTCGTAGGTCTCGTGTTGGGCGCCTGTTTCCCCTCAAGCCTTTTCCCGCTGCCCGCAATAGAAAAAAAAAGTTGTATTACTCTACGGCGCCATCAAATGTGGGAGTCCGGGGCATAAAAAGAAGGATAATAATCGGCAGAAGCGGAGATCTCTTTCAGCCGAACGACAAAATAACGCGAGCCGCGCAGAAAACTGTAAACTATGTTTCTTTTCTTTTTAGATTGTTTTCGTGCGGTGTCTGTGTGTATGTTTGTGACGTAAAGAAGCAGCCAATCCCGAGGCATGACAGCGAAAATGCTGACAATATATTTCTTCCTCCCACAAAAAAAAAAAGAAGAACTACGAAGGAATAGCAAACATACAAGATCGGCAAAAACAAACAAGAACGACACAAAAAAAAAAAAACAAATAAAGAAGATAGAATACAATGGAGTGAAATTTAGAAAGGATGCTGCGAAAGTGAAAGGGTAGGAGAGAAGGTCTACAGCGTCAAGCTGAGGGTTTCACTCGAAAAAAATATTTTCTGTGAAATTACGTTGCATCTTCCTTAAACGTTTTTTTTTTGTCGACTGTTGCTCTTCGACTGTCACATTCGTGAATCCTATGTCACCGTCTTATCACTCCCATATTTTTTTATTCTTCTATTCACTCTTGTTCGTCGATGTTAATGCTACCGCCATTGAGAGGGGAGTCCGAGCAAGATGCGAAATTCGAAATGAACGGCGGGGCGCGTCAGAAAACGCTTTTCACATTAGGGAAAGGGGGAAAGGGCCATAGAATAGGAATCGAAGGGGTCTCTAGTCGCGAACCCTTTCCCCTCGACCCTCCTCTCTCTCGCGTGTGATGTCACATTTGCATCGCGCTCGATTATGATCGCAATTTGAGGGAAAAAAAAGGGAGGAGGGTATACAAGATAACTGTGATGTCTGTATGGCTCAGAAAACGAAAGGAGAGCGGGGGAGGGAAGAAAATAAGAAAAGAAAGAGGGAAAGATAGAGATGGGAATGTGCTTCTGAGAATAGAGACACCGAATCAAAGAACAAAGAAAAAAAATGCGTCAAGCCCGTGTGAAAGCCAAATCGCGTAACGCGCTTTTTTAATGCGAGCCATTGAGTGGGTAGGGACAGATAAAAACGTGGGGGAACACTGGGAGGGTGAAGAGGAGTCTGAGGAAGATGCGGAAGAGAAATGGAACGCGAAGAGTATAAGCGAGAGTTATAAAGCGACGTCTCCTCCGCATTTCGCTACAGGCGACGAGAGAGCACGATCGTAATTGTATTCATCACACCGAACAGAGGAGCGAAAGCCGTACAGGTTGGAAGAGAGCGGGGGGGGGGGGGGGGGGGGGGGGGGGGCAGGGGGCACTGGGCGCAGACCAAATTTACACCACTCTCTCACTAACTCTCTCTCTCTCTCTCACACACACACACACACACGCACACACACACACACGCACACACACACACACACACACACACACACACACACACACACACACACACACACACACACACGCACACGCACACGCACACGCACACACTTCTAGTTCCCTCCTCAGAGCTTCCTCGTTGTAGTGGCCACAGTTGCCGCTGCCGCCTCCAGACATTCGTCCATTTCTTTTTATTATTTTTTTGTTCAAGTGTCTCTTCGCTCGCGGTTTTCTCGTCAAGTGACGCACGCGGAAGTTCCCCTGACAACGTCGTGCGGTCGACAAGCGCGAAGCTTCTCGCCTCGGCGCATAGAGTTAATATACTGACTCTAGAGGAAAAGCTGGGCCGCGAGACCTATAACCACATGAACGCTGACATCTTGGAACGTTGTCATTCTTGCCATCACATATCAATCCTAAAGAAGCCTCTGCACAATTAAAAACTTGCGGATATTGTTTTGTGTTTATCTTGAATACTTCTACGAAAGAATACGACGGCTATTTATGCAATTTACTGCGCGCGGAAAGGAGCGTTTGCAGGCTGGTTAACTAGATGGCACCACCATATCAACACTCGCGAGCATGCTCGCGAGTACGCGAGTCTGTGCTTGCGGCCGATTGCGCCGGTTTGCGCGTCGTGTTAAAGCCACTGCAACTTCGTTCGCGTCGTGTATCTCGTAGTTGTCATAGTGTCCCGTTGTGTGCGTTTTCGGTCGCCGCATACCACTCGACTTCACGTGACAGCCCCAACAGCCCTTTTTTCTTTCGAGCTGGAAACTCCAGTGCATCAGTGCAAACCAGGACGGACGGCAAAGAAGAGATGAGACAAGCCTTGAAAGTTATGTACGAACTAGTCGCAACCGATTTTTTTATACTTTTTAACGGCGATAAAGCTTCGTGGGCCGTGTAACTTTAGTTTCGATTGAACCTTTCGGGAGATGTCTCACTCACATTCGCCGCTGCATGCAGCAATCGACATTTTTCTGCTTTACGGCTCTCTGCGCTGAAGTACGGCAGCAATGAGCTGAAAAAGAACGTGGATACAGGTGTCTCGCCATTGCAGGTCGAATCAGCGCGCGACCACGGCCTACGGACTTTGCTTCGAGCTGCGAATCTGTCGAGTGACCTTTGTGCCAGCGAACGGAGAAACTTTGGTAGCGAGTGCCTAGTAAAAACCATGCATAAACAGGTGCAAATTTTAACTGTTATCAACAGGACCAGCTGCACAGACAACCGTACACTCGGCTTCACGCATCAAAACACAGCTGATGTTCTCTGAACAGCGCGTAGCTGGCTTAGGTTGGTAGATTAAAACTGATTACTACCGTCAAATATAGCGAGCGTCTCAGGGTCTGGCAACGCTGGCAACGATCGTTTTGTTCCATCATGGCGGAACCCATGCGGTTATAGGTTTCAATGCATGGGCCCTATGGGGAGCTTTTCCTCTAGAGTCAGTATATTAACTCTATGCCTCGGCGCATCCAGAACGTGTTTTTAAAGGAGGCTTCACCGCGAGGCCCCGAGGCTAAGGCGTGAAGCATGCTTGAGGGTTTCGGCCCATCCGCCGACTTTCTCTCTCTCTCTCTTTGTCCAGAGGAAAGAAAGAAAGAAAGAAAGAAAGAAAGAAAGAAAGAAAGAAAGAAAGATAGATAGATAGATAGATAGATAGATAGATAGATAGATAGATAGATAGATAGATAGATAGATAGATAGATAGATAGATAGATAGATAGATAGATAGAAAGAAAGAAAGAAAGAAAGAAAGAAAGAAAGAAAGAAAGAAAGAAAGAAAGAAAGAAAGAAAGAAAGAAAGAAAGAAAGAAAGAAAGAAAGAAAGAAAGAAAGAAAGAAAGAAAGAAAGAAAGAAAGAACGGACTGAGGTTGAAGCAACAAAACGGTGTAGGGAGGAGAGAAAACAGAAACGAGCTTTACACGAAGCACGTCGTTCGCGTAGGCGACGGAGCACTCCGAGAGTGGGGAGAAGTGCACAAGAAGGAACCAGCTGAAGGCGACGCTGCTGCGGCGGCGGTGGTGTGCGGCTACGGCTCCGACTTCGGCCGCTTGCTCAGCAGAGGTGGTGGGGTTGAACGAGAGAAGAGGACTTCTGGAGAGGAATCCAATCTGACGGCGCGGCAGCCGTCATAAAGAGGCTTAAGGCTCGGCTCCGCGAGAAGGAACAGAGCGCCGCTCCGTACCCACATCCGCTATCTTTTTCTGTTTCCGTTTTTCGTCACCGTTCTTTACTTGCGCGCGCTTGTTCCGCGCGGATCTTTCCTGTTCCGGATTCTGCCAGAGTACACGGTCGGTTTCGTGTCTTTGTAGTCTTTATCTTTTTTTTTTCTCTGATCTTTCACGGATTATTCTCCGCATGCCGCTGGCGTAATGCTTGCTCCCCACTGCGCGGGAAAACGAACAAGGGATGAAAGGAAACTACGGAAATGAAGTGAAGTGACCAAGACGTAAGTTCGGGGAAAGCCGAAGGCTTCTCATTCACCGCTGAGAACCTTTTCGCTCTGCCCCCCCCCCCCCCTCCGCTCCCCTCCCCCCTCCCCGTTTCTTCTTTCTCTGCGTATTTTTCTTTTGCCGTCGTTCGTCGAACACTTGTATCTCTTTCTGTACCTGTCGTCCGAGCGGCCGGCATGTCGCAAAAAAAAAATAAACAGAACAAGAAAAACGGCTAATTGAAACGCCTCGACACAGATACTCCCACTGTGTTATCGGAAGGGAGTCGCTCGAAACGGATTCGACAGGCGTGAATACTTTCTCAGTGGATGTAACAGTGTTCCGCACCATATGTCACTGTGGCACGCCCTCTTTTGTTCATCTCTCGAACTTGTTCTTCAGCAGGCTTTCGTTTGAGCTTGTTATATGTAGATTTTTTTTGTCTGCACTTGTCGGAAACGTTAAAACATGGGCTGACAACGATGATGATGTAGATGCAAATGGGGATAATAATAATTGTTAGGGTTTTACGTCCCAAAACCACGACATGATTACGAGGGACGCCACAGTGGAGGTCTCCGGAAATTTCAACCGCCTGGGGTTCTTTAACCTGCATCTAAACCTGAGCACACGGGTCTCTAGCATTTTGCCCACATCAAAATGCTTCCACCGCAGCCAGGAATTGATCCGTCGACCTTCGGGTCAGCTGTCGAGCACCATAACCACTAGACCACAGCGGCGGGTCCGATGAAGAATATGACGAAGAAGCAAAATAGGAAAATGAAGATGAAAGTATATACAGACAGGCGCTACTATTATTCGCGGCTCCGGCGAAGTGGTGCAGGGGTAGAATGCCCGTTTCCCTCTCAAAAGGCCCGGGCTCTAATTGCAGCTGTAAATGGTGGGGTTTTAGTCTTAGTGTCACCTTTTACAGCTGTATTGGTTTTCCTTTGTTTCTTAAAGCTAGCTTCACTTGCTACGTGTTGCTTGAAGAATTAACGCAAAATGTGAAGTAAAATAGAAGAAAATTGACAGTGAGCGTGTAGTTATTTGCAGCGCCACAGCTCGGGATTCAACAAAAACGTGAAGTATGGCCTTCGAGATATTTGCGAATACGAGACTCGAAGCAAGATGTCACATTTTACATTACTGTTTGTAGCAATACGTAGCAACAGAAGCTAGTCTTAAAAAACAAAGGAAAACCAATACAGCTATAAAAGATGACACTAAAAATAAAGACCCACCATCTACAGCTGCGATTCGAGCCCGGGCCTTTTGAGTGGGAAACAGGCATTCTACCCCTTCACCACTTTGGCGGAGCCGCGCGCAACTCTTAAACGACGATACATTGCAGAATACCGATCGCAGCGCCATAAGCGAATTGACCCTGTTTGGGCTTTACTTTCTGTACGTTGGTGCTGCGGCCGTTCCCAACACTCCCCGGTTCTAGTACACTCTAGTTAAAGGTTGGCCGATCCCGGAGGCACTGCATAACCACGTGAGGTGCAGAATGCTTCCAACGCCTCCGATAACGGAGGCAGTGCAAAACCACGTTGGGTACATAAAGTTTTCGGCGTGGAACGGGGGTGGGGGGTCAATACGGCCGACCGAGAAGAAATGGAAGACGGCCTTTCGTTTTCGAGTTGTCTTAGGTGAATACATAAGGTACCGGGTTACCTTATTGGTTTCTTTTTTTTATTCCCGAAATATTTGCTGGTCCGACGGCAAGTCGATAACTGTGCGGATACGGAGAGGGTCGGCCGCAATCCTGGGAGATCTTAATCTTTGTTTGCCGCTCGACTATTCGCTAATTGCGTCCGTTGCGGCTCTGCTCGAGGGGATGTATACATCGCACGAACGAAAGCATTAGGTAAATTGGAACGCAGCAACGCCGAACTGTCAGACGCGTTTTGCCGTGTCTTCCTTCGCCGCAGGGTTAATATTACAAGACGAAACCCCGGGTACCCCGGGGAAATACTGCGCGGGACCTTTGCAGCCAAAGACAGAGACGAAGCCGCAGGGTGGCGAGTGGATTAGGACGCGATCTCGTCTATATGTGGCAGAAAAAAAAAAAAAAAAACGAACAACGAACGACGGCTCCTACGACTTCCTGTTATTCTACGATCTTCCGCGGTTGTCGTATAGTAAGAAAAAAAAATCGGTTAAGACCGTCGTGCTGTCATGATCGAGGACACGGGTTCGATAGCCTGCCACGGCGGCCTCATTTCGACGGGGGCGAAATGCATAAAAAAATAAATAATAATCAAAAAGGAAAAACATGACAAGCACCTACGAACTTAGATTTATGTGCACGTGCACTGAGATTTAGGTGCACATAAACGATGCCTTATATTCATTCGGAGTATCACACCACTACGTGCCTCACAATCATACTACTGTTGGGGAATATCAATCAAGCTGCAGCATTTAATCATTTAATAAATCTGGTACAAGAACAGTAAACCGAGGCATAGTTGTCATGGCTCTCATGAAATGTGTAGTACAGGTCCGTGTACTTAGATTTAGGTGCACGTTGAAGAACACCAGGAGGTAGAAATTTCCGGAGCCCCCCACTACCGCGTCCCTCCTAATCATATCGTGGTTTTCGGACGTTTAAACCCCAACAATTATTATTAGAACTTAATATTGCCTTATAAAGCGAGAGCGAGTGAGAGAACTATAAACGTGTACGTGTGGGCGCTTCATGCAATGTGAACTCGTGCAAGCGAGCTGTACATTACCACGTTATTTTCTAACTTGTTTCACTTTGCTATATGGTTTTTTTTTCTTTAGTGGCTCATTTTTTTTATTTTGGGTAACCACTTTTTTTTCTTCGCTACAGAACTTATAGGAATGGAGTAGCCGAGCTAATATAAACCTTAAACTCTCCACAGCAAGCCAGTTAAAACAGAACAGAACAAACAGAGAGGGAATTAAATCTAGATGCCTGTAAGTTAATAAAGTACCTGAGACAGTTACAGAAACGAATGACAGACCTAACGTAACTTACGTAGCGCAATAATGATGTGCTGTCACATTAAAAAAAAAGAGAGAGAGTGAGAGAATCGCCAGACAAAAAAAAAAGGAAGAAGAAAGAGAAAAAAAAAACGCTTGCGTGCGTCCTCATTATATGCACAGTCCACAATGTTCAACGTGCGCAACAATCGAGCCAGCGCTGTTCTATATCCACGAGCGAACAACAATAAACTACGACAAGCTAAACTAGCGAAAAATACACGTGTCATATATATGAGTATGTCATACAGCAAGCTTGGGTTTAAAACTGTCCGAATCTGTCGCGAAATCACCGTCTAAATTTCTTGCGTCGCTTTTTTTCCCGTTGCTACGCGGAACCCGGAAGCTGCTGCCTCAGCAACACTGCTCTTCCAGCCTATATAACACAACGTCATGCACATGGTGGTATACGCAGAAAAAAAAAAGGAAAAATAAAAACAGGAAAAGGAAAAGACAGATTAATGAGAGCGCCAGACTGTGGAACCAGACTGGAACTGAAGCAGTTCGCCTGAAACAACATTTTGCCTCTTTTTTTTTTTCTGCAGCCCGCTTGGCTCGGTGTGATATAGGCTTGGTGAAGTTTGTTGGCGATTAGGTAGTAGAGCGGCTGAAAGCAAACTAGGCGGAGTCGCACGGAATGTTTAGGAGCGTGGCGCGCAGAGCAAGAGGAGTTGACGTGTAGGAGTGAGTGCTGAAACGTTTCTGTTTCTTATGGTACTGGTCTCTTGCCCGCGAGACGTTTCCTCTAAATAAAAAAGGAAATAAGACTAAAGCCGTGATCATTTCTGTTTCTTCCGACTGTCTGTGAAAAGACAACTTTTCATTTGCAACCACCGAGGATTACTACTCCATAGAGTGCGGGTTAAAAAAAAAAAAAGGCAGTCAACTTGAAACTGTATCGCGTGATAAGCACGACCCTAGCTTGTATCAAGCTTTTGTTTCTTTATGGAACTAGTCTGTATCGACAGCAGTAGCACAAGTTCGCTTGAAAGCGAGGTGGTACTCATAATTTTTAAGGCAGCGCCACTTACCCTGTCGAACAGCAGTGTAAATGTTGCCTAGTTACGGCGAGGATCGATCGATCGATCGATCGATCGATCGATCAATCAATCAATCAATCAATCAATCAATCAATCAATCAATCAATCAATCAATCAATCAATCAATCAATCAATCAATCAATCAATCAATCAATCAATCAATCAATCAATCAATTTTACACATATATTTTCATACAACGTGCAATAATTACACTTTCTCGACAGTATGTATGTATGTATGTATGTATGTATGTATGTATGTATGTATGTATGTATGTATGTACACACACTCGGCGACAAAAGTTCAAGCGACACGGGTTGCAGCGCAAATGTATTTTTTTTTTTGTATAAGCGCTACAGGTTGAAACTTTTAATTACAGACGGTATTCCCAGGCTATGAGGGAATTCAGCTTTTTTTTTTTTTCCTTTTGCAGGTATTGTGTACCGTACTGAGTGAGCCTGTGCTTCGTGACTAGCAGATTCCGTTGATTGATTTGCCGCAGGCCTTGTTTTAATTTCTTTTTTCATTCGCAGCAAGACAGCTAGATCGGCTGTGCATTGGTTCATAAACGAAAGGATGGACAATAATTCAGTATAGCGCAAGTAATATTCTCTAAAACCGTCCGAACAACAAAGCTTTCCTTTCATCTCTAATGAGAAATTAATGCCATGTGTTGATTAACTACTGCCTTAATTTTGAAAACACACACACACAGACCCACAATTAGCGAAGAGGCCCTCTGTGAAAACATTAGCGACTGAGAGGCTTTTCTTTTCTTGAATCTCGTTAAAAATTTATTCCCTTATTGTGCATTGATGAAGACAACGCACGACACCACACGAATACCAAAATATCACTATTAATTAGTCAGGATTAAAATAAATAATCCAATCGAGCAGAACATTCTGATTAACATTTTTACAGTCAATAACAGCTCAGAGTGCTGCAACATGTTCCTGGCTGCACGCGCTTGAAGCCGTAACAAGTGGCAGCCTGCATTAGCATGACTTGTCAAGCAGAGTACGCGTTTTAATCGTTCAAACTCGTATAGCTTTTGTCACCAAACAGAAAAAAAAGTGAAAGGCCGGCTTCAATTAAACTTAATTTGATCGCAAAAACAGCTTTTTTGTCCTAGTTTGTATCCTATGCCTCCTTTTTTTCTACACCAAAATTAGGAACTCGGAGAAATTTAATAACTACTTTCATTCTTTCTTTTTCTTACGCTGCACTGTCCCTCTGGTTGTTGTATGCGCATGTATCTTACGGAAGGAAAATGGTTGCTGTTCTTTGCATTCGCAGGGGCTCAGACACAGCCATGTACGGAAATTGTGCAATTATAAGTTCCTTCCCTGCGACGAAGAAAGTGACAAGTCCAGCCCCTTTCTTTTCGCAAACTGGTAACCCTAATAACAACAACTGTTGGGGTTTAACGGCCCGAAACCACGATGTGATTATGAGGGACGCCGTAGTGGAGGGCTCCGGAAATTTTCGACCACCTGGGGTTCTTTAACGTGCACCTAAATCTCAGTACACGGGCCTCAAGCATTTTCGCCACCATCGAAAATGCGGCCGCTGCTGCCGGGATTCGATCCCGCGATCTTAAACCGGTAACCCTGTATTCTTGCTAACTCGCTCCACAAAGGACATCACTATCGAAATAACGTTAGCGTGTTTTGTTCGTTGTAGAGAGCTTCTAGCAACGTTTACTAGGGGGAACTGTATCGCCGCGATCCTTCGGCCACCGTGGGAATGATGGGTAGTACATGGATCTAACTAGTCTTTTCGTGCTTGTGACTTGGAGCGCACTTGTGGCTTCGTTTATGGTTTTGTTTTGACTTTTCCTTCGGATAAAAGAACAGCTCGTTGTGAACCTCGTGAGCTGATTTGTATTGGTGAGCCTAAAGGGGTCAAGGTGGCGAAGTGGAACTGCGGAACTTTTGCTGAACTTCGTCTTGCTACAAAGCGGTTGCAGGCCACACGGAACCACACGGAGCGGAAAGAACGAAGCTTAGGCAAATCCATGTACTCCCCATCATTCCGATGCTGACGGAAGCGCCATGACTGGCAGCTCCCATAGACACAAGCACCAGGTTTCCCTCTGTACTGTTAAGAAACTGCCCGAAGGTCGCGGGATCGAATCCCGTCCGTGGCGGCTGCATTTTCGATGGAGGCGAGAATGTTTGAGGCCCGTGTACTTAGATTTAGGCGCACTTTAAAGAACACCAGATGGTCGAAATTTCCGCAGCCCTCCACTACGGCGTCTCGCATAATCATATCGTGGTTTTGGGACGTTAAACTCCAGATATTATTATTATGTTAAAAAACTGGTTCATTCCAAACGAAGCATTCGGATATTTCCTGATCCCCGATAGTCTCCTCGCGCCATTGCCCGCGTGATCATGATAAAGCGGCTTACGCGCCCCAAGGGTAAATAATCGGTTTCGGTGTTTCGCCCGAAGTCGAAACACCGAAAGCGATGGCAAGGTTCTGTGTTGCGCTGAACGTGATTCAGAAAGCTCGTGTGACGTAGGAGTGGCGTCAGTGGTGTTGCAAGATTCCCGCAAAATATTTCTTATAACATATATACTTTTACAGAGCGCCGGATCTTCGACACACTGTTTTGTCTATTGCGTTCTGATGAACAGGAAGGTGCATGTGCACTTGTAGAATGAAGAAAAAATGAGCAAAACAAAACAAGAAGTAAGGTGTGTCTATCATCATAAATACTATAACTCATCATCCGGGTACCCGAAGAAGCTTTCCCGCAATATTTTTTTTCTTGCGGCGGGGGAGGGGGGGGGGAGTAGGAAGGCGGCTACGTTAGCACTAAGTTCGACCTCACGATTTGCGTCCTTGTCGTACATGTGGCGATAAATTCGCACGCGTATGACGAAACATAAGTACGAATGTAACCTACAACTTTGCACTCCCGTTGTTCGATAATTGCGGCAAGCGGATAAAAAAATGACACCGGATAATGAAGGAGAGAGAGAGAGAGAGAAAGAGAGGTACAAATGTATTCGCAATATAACTAAACACACCAAACAGAGCACTGTCGTCGCGTACTGACGCGAACGTAAGCGCTAATGGATCTGCATTAGAGTAATGCAAGCTCTCGACAAGCGAGCAATCGAAGCGTTGCGCAATCTAAGACACGTGGCTACGAATTGTAATGAGCGAGACAAAGTAGCGACGGAAGCATGTTACTTAGGCCACTCAACAACACCAACAAAAAAAGGACAATGTAATATGCCGAAGTAAGCTGCCCCTATTTGTTGAAATCAAAGAAATAAGAACCGCCTTACGAAGCTAAAAAAGCCAACTGCATTGATTTAGCGCGTTACGTCCCTTCAGAGAGGATCGAAACGCGACTTCTGCGCAGTGGCTCGCGTTGTTGCCAGTAGCGTTGTAAGTGACCCGTGGCGCAAGTTACACGCTTGGTGGTACACGTGCACTGCAAGACGTCTTCCATCAGATTGCACAAGATTCTTGGCAACTACGGCGGTTACCCGACACGAATCGCGTTTCGAGTTCTCGTGAAAATAGCGTGAACGGAAGGATAGATGCATCGATGTACGCGGTTTAAAGGGACATTGAAGTGATACAATGAGACGGTTTAGATTGATAAATTTTACTCTGAAAATTCTAACGTCGTTAATTAACTCCACCATCATAGCTTTAATAGTAAGAAAAACATCGAGGCCAAAGTTCCACTTTCTAAATTTCGCGCCGAAATCTCCGCGCGTGACGTCACGAATTTCGAAGGGCATTTTTTCGCATTTTGGAGACGTTGGCACCAAGAAATTTCCTGGAACTTGGTATGTTAATTCTCTGGCTCCCAGCCAGGTATTTAACAATTAATTAACATTTAATTAAATACGCTACCTTCTGAGAGGCTCTCAGAAGACAATGTACTTCGCTTTTACCGATTAAGAACTACGTAAGCCTTCGTAGACGCCGTCAAAATCAACGACGTCATGGCGATTGGTGCCCGCATTTTATTTTTGCGCGGTTTCTCGCTTACTGCGCGTCTTTCTCGCGGCAAGCGTTGTGATTTTGGTACTGCGAAAGAGTAATTTATTAATACGAAAAAAAAAAAATCGGCTTTCTATTCAGTGTCCCTTTAAGGCACACCCGTCCTTTCTTTACCCCTTTTTTGAAACTTCCTTCCTCTTCCGTTCTGAAGTCGATATGCGTTAAAAATCGTTTTTCTGCGCCACTTGAATTTAATCAGGGGCGCAAAATGAAAGCATTTTCTTCGCCGTTCGGCCCGATTTCCTCTGCCCCCCCGGGGTGCTGAAGCAACGCTCGCGTCGATGTCTTTTTACGCCGTTCGCGTCTCACTATAACTCGATGAATGCAAGGACGCAAGAAGAAGGACGATCGAAACATGCATCTCCGATTACTCACGGTCTGTTGATCGACACGCGCCTTGTTTTATGTAAAGACACGCTGGCCCCGGACTCTCTCCTCCAAAGAGAATCGCGAAAGACGCTGTCGCGGGCAGCGAAATATGTCTTCCGCTTGGCTCTTTTGCGTCGCCGTTCTGGCTTTGACGTCACGAGAACTATAATGAAAAATGTGTCGAGAAACTGTGCTAAGTACATTTATATATGGGATGTTTAAAAAAGGTCGCGGATTTATGTCCTTTCACACTTCTCATTGGAATTTTCGTACAGCCTGTGAAGAACCTGCGAGGAGCGTAGCCAGATTTTTATTTTTCTAAACTTTTTTTTGAGGGGGGGGGGGGGGGAGGTTATATTTTAGGAGGCGGGAAAACGTGGCGGTCCGTGAGCACGCAGAAACATGAAGAACCAATGCTAGCATACACCACCTTTTCAAAGTTCAAAGGTCACAGAGAAATCAAAAGCTGCAACCGAAGACATTTCGATAGATCCCAGCTCGTGATAAACACCAGGGCGGCACGTTTCAGCTTTGCTGGTTAGCCATCTATAAGGAGTGCCTGGGCAGCGTTAATTTTTGTTATTGTTGTTGTTGTTGTTAGTGTGATGCGGACTTGCCCTTATATCGCAATGCTTTGTGTGTACGTATGTATTATGTGCGCCGTCATTCCTTTGTTGTGTATGAAGTGGTGCAGCGTTTTGTGCTATCTGCTATCGTGCATCCAGCGATCATAGTTGGTCGTGACACTGCAGGCTAAGCCGGCTTGCAGTGTAAGGAACGGGAGCGATTCGATTTCAAAGCTCGAAAGCGTGCGTAGTTGGTGATAGTTTGTCTACAACTCCCCGGAAAACCACGCTTTTAATACCCTTTTAACTCACTGACGTGTTTACTTCGTCCCCATTTCGGAGTAGATTTTCTCGAACCCCGTTGTACGGCGTCCTGTCTTTTAGGGGCTGCCGCTGATCGAGTTTGCTCCAGATACACTCCGCCGAAACGTGCACGCATTCACGTCCGCGCGCTGCCGGCGTGTGAAGAGCTCTGTTGTTCAAATTAAAACCTTCCGTCGTCGAAACTCCGCAAACGTTCTCCCTTCCTCCTCTTCGCTTTTTGCGGCACAACCAATGCTCGAGCTGCTCTCAAAGCGGGAGACGGCCGTGGTTGTTTGCCCAAGAATTTCGGCGAAGTGTTTTCACAAATGGATAACGAAGTTTTGTTCTTGCTCCAAGGCCGATCGCGAAACGGGTGTGTGGGACTTGTTTACGAGGTTGCGCGGGAAAAATTGAGTCCCTCCGTGATGTTTGTGGAAGCAATTGCGTTTGAGCGCGAGCGAGGGCTTCGTTGATGGAGCGACCGGAGCCTCTGTGCACTGTATAGTTAATGCTTTCGTGACGGTTATTTTTGGTGCTTGTTTTTCGATCGTCAAACAACAATGCGGCACGTGATAGCACTTCGGCGTCTAAAGACGCGCGCTACGGTGGACTCTTGCGGCATGTTTTAGAGCCGTGTTAGAGGTGCTGCATATGATTCCTTTAGCATGTACAGTAACTCTAAGTCGTGTAGTTTTCAGGCGACACGGAACGACGCGACCTGACACGAGAGCTTTCAAGAGAAGAAAACAAAAATACAACACAGTGAAGCGTAACGAAACAGTATCGAAAGTACCCAAACAAAACAAGCAAATGAATAGAACAGACAGTGGATCCAAGGAGGATAGGCGAGTGTGGAACACACTTTTCCTGCCAGGTGGCGTCACGTACCACGTAAGCCCTCGATTATCCCCCCCTCCACCCCCCCTCGTTCAAACGAGACAAGACAGCACGAAGCAAGGTAGCTGCTTAGACTACTTCAAACATAACTCAACGGATCGTGACACAACTCAACACAGCTCACGTGATCTTGACACGATGTTGATGCAGCTTGCGAGTCGAGGCGCTTCTTTGTACAGGCACTCTCTGCGGCGTACAGTAAACTACGAATAGAAACAGATCACCTGAACGCGACACGACGTAGAGGCACCTTCAGAGTGGACACGCTTCTGCGTAGAGACGCCCCCGAGTGAAAACGACATAGCGGCGCAAGAAATGAAGAGGCGTTCCACTAGTGTTAAGATGGAAGTCAGCGAAAGTGTGACTATGGTGGGTCTGGTATAGTGAACATTGCTATATAGAACTTCACATATTATCATTATTGACTACACTGAGTGAACGAAGATAAGTACACTCAGACATCCCAGTGTTTCTCTTGTGCATGCGCGCATGTTATCTCATCAACGACGGCCAGAGGCGGTCTCGAGATGAAATCCTGTAGTAATGTCGTTGTGAAAATGGCAGTATGCAAAAATGGCGTGTTTGTTTCTTAAACAAGTATTCTTGTCTTTGAGGCAAGGTCGTTCACGTCATTGCTGGTGATACCCTACACCTTTATGTTTACGCGACGTCCATTTTATTTTTTTTTTTGTCGACGCGAAAAACGCCGGATTCGTCGAGTTAATCGGTTGGCCGAAAATAGTTGTTCTACGAATTTTATGCCCGCGGATGCGATCGGCCAGAATCTAGCCATGCATATATGGCTTCGCTGTAAAAGAAGCCGAAGCGTTTCCGGAAACATTGATGCATCGAAGTAATCGCGCTGATGAGGAGAAGCCAAGTCGCAGCATCGAGAGAAGCCAAAGCCGCGGGATGAGCCAAGTCGAGCGGGATCGGCGAGCTTGTAAAGGAAGAAGCACGCATGCCTGATTGTTTCCGAGCGGACGGTCATTAATCCGTGCCAAAGCCCCGGCGAAAGTCGCTCCGAGAGTCGCTCGAGAAGACGGGCTCTCTCGAGCGGCTCGGCGCTAATAGATTTTCATTCGCAGCTGCGCCGAAACGAAGAACCTTTTCCAGCTGGGCGGGGGAAAGCCAGCACACACACATACGTGACAATGTACGTTGCACGCGAGCTTTCGCAAAAAAGGAAATAACAAAGAACACGAAGGCTTACGCTTAGACCGTCGCAGGAGAGTCTCTGCCGCGCATTACACTTGTCCCCCCCCCCCGCCCCCCTTTATCTTCAAAGAAATATACGCAGCAGATGAAAAGCAGACGAAAAGCAGACGAAAATACACAAGAGATAGCAGACGAAAAAACAAAACAAAAACAAATTGGAACCAGGACTGCAGAAGGCGTACGCGCTGGAAACCTTAAAGATTGGTTCGGAGAAAAAAAAATATAAAGATTAGCTTGTAAGTGGGCGTCTCTCACTGTCTCGCTCTGCCCTTGTGAATATATATTTGCACGTCCGTCAGGTCCGTCTTCGCGAGCAGAAAAAAGAATAAGAAGGCGTCGAAGGCCTCGTTGAAGGAAATTAATTTCCTAATGAGGACGAGAACATGAGTAAGTGAACTCGGAGCCGATCGGCGCGAGACTTTGAAACAAGAACTGTAAGGAGTGGGGTTCGGCGGGTCTCGTTACGGTAGCTGGCTCCCAGGAAAGAGACGCGTTCTTTCAAGAAGGAATGTGTTTATTTACATGATGAAGTCAGGATGTGAAAAGTGAAGAGAAATAACAGCAAAAGTCTTCGGCTTTTATAGCCCCGAGACTGTCACTGCATAAGCACTGGCAAACCGGTGTCAACATCTCCCGCCAATCCGGTGACCTGTCGTCCTGGCGTCCGGCCTCCCGTAAGGAGGCAAAGAGTCACACAATACACTCGCCACGCCCCGAAGACTCGTAGGTGAGAAGGTCGGCGAGGAGTTTCAGTCCAAAGGGGAAAGGGCCGATGACCTCCGCTTCCACTGCCGGGAATACTCGGAAGAAGCGATGAATGAAGGCTGCCTCGGGTGAAGGCCCCACCTGGGTTGATGGGAGCGTCTTCAACGGCACAGTCCCACGCTGACCAAAACGCACGATAAAGCGGCTGTGTCGAATTTCGGAAGACACGCAGACCGCTCCCTCTGGCACAGGTTAATTCTCCCTGCTGCGGTAGGGTAGAATGCAGGTGTGGCTAGGTGAGAAACTCTCCCGCGATGCTATCTCACGCAGAGAACAACAAGCCAAAAAGGGGTCTCCGAATTCCGACGTCCTTTTTCGGGGAAATCCGTCGACAGCGACCTGCTCGTTCGCTCGACATAGGCTCCTCCTGGAAGAATCGGCATTCCTGCCTCCGTCTAAGCGCCGATACGGGGGGAGAAGACAGCATTTCGGTAGACAGCTGTACGCTCAATGGCGTCGGCCTCGATGAATTTTTAGGCCGAACGTAACAGAACCAAGAAACGATACAGGGGCTCCATCGCTCCTCTCACGCAAATATCGAGTCCGTATAGAGGTGTATAATGCAGTAGGGTATAAAATAGGGTGTGCTGTGTACCCCTTCGCGACACGCGCTATGATCGACTGTCTAGAAATGCGTGATATTTGTATACTTTGATGCCGAGGTTCTGGAGGCCAAATTTAATGCAAGTGTAAGTGTTAAAAGAAATCGCAATGTATTTTGGAGACATTAATTGTAACGACAACGTAAATGATTATCTAATTATTGTACAATTAGTCACGCTACACTCTTAAGCAAAAAAATCACAGCATATCCACGGGGTGAATGATGATGAGTGGGGCGAAGCTACGGAGGGAATCATCTGTAAACCGTGAAACTCTTCCGTGAAATGCGCCCAGTACATAATATAAAGAGTGTGAAACATCGTGTATATATTAAAAATCAAACTTTTATTGTACTGTTGGTTTACGTGGTCCCTTCATTATCACTTGTGATCGGTGAAATGCAAGGAAGAAGTCCGCTCCCGAGCGAAAGAGCGCCAAGAGCGACCGCATTCCCCGCTCGCCCTGTGCGAATTAAAGGCAAGGCTAGAGGGAAGACAGGACGCGCGTTCCACGACGCGAGGTCGGTAGCATGCCCAACGAAAGCCAA